>NC_135965.1:20886151-20908651 GCF_053455715.1 Rhinoraja longicauda
GTAGCCAGTTTTGTTATTATGTGAGATCCTGTCAGATCTTATTTCTAGCTAACAAAATAAAACCTTTAGAAAATTGTTAAACTTAGCAATTGAGCAAGGATCAATTACTGTTGGCAATTGAGTTCCAAATTATATCATCAAAATCTTGGGGAAAAGTTTAGCAACCTCAGTCTTGACAATAAATGCATTGAAATACCCAATGAGTCACATTGCTTCAGTCAAAGAAGAAATTACCTTCATCTGATGAAAGGTGGCATTCATTCTATGATCGCCAATGAATTTCTTTTCATGATTCCAGCACCCACACAATTGAACTTTTCTGCTCCTATAACTTATGAACATTTTCTTAGTAAGGGTGTCAGGGGTCATGGGAGAAGGCAGGAAAATGGAGTTGAGAGAGAAAGATAGATCAGTCATGATTGAATGGTAGACTAAACTTGATGGACTGAATGGCCTAACTCTGCTCTTATAACTAATGAACTTATGAAAAACATGGCATATCATTTCCCTTTAATATCTTGAGATACTTTAATTACACCACCCTTTTTCAATCACAATGCTGGCTGGATTAGAAGTTATTAGCTATAAGGAGAGATTGGACCGACTTGGATTGTTTAGTTTGGAACGTCAGAATTTAAGGGGAGACGTAACCTTGATAGAAGTATATAAAATTATGAGAGGCATTGAGAGGATAGACAGTCAGAAACTTTTTGTGAGAATGGAAAGTCAAAGACAAGAGGGTGTTCCTTTAAGTTGAAAGTGTTGCAAGTTAAATGGTTCAATGGTTCTTTATTACATAGAAGTTTTTTACACAGAAGGTTACGGGTGCCTGGAACATGCTGCCAGGGGTGGTGATGGAGGCACATTTGGAATGGCGTTTAAGAGGCTTTTTAGATCGGCATTTGGAAATGGAGGGGTATGGATGATGTGCAGGCAGAAGAGGTTAGTTCGACTTGTCAAACTTGGATTGTTTTCTCTAGAAGAGGAGAGACCTGACAGAACTAAATACAATTATGAGAGGCACAGATAGCGAAGAGAGTCAGTACCTTTTTCAAAGATTAGAGGGCATAGCTTTAAGATGAAAGTAGACGTAGATACAATAAGAGTGTTTGAAGCTTTTAAATAGGCACATGGATAAGCAGGGAACAGAGGGATATGGATCACATGCAGGCAGAGATCATTAGTTTCTATTGGCATCATGTTCAGCACATACATTGTGGGGCCAAAGGGCCTGTTCCTACACTGTACTATTCTATGTTCTATATTTTACCTATTTATATTCCAGAGAGTGCAAACTAGCTTTATGTAATATCTCTTTATAATTAAAATTCAGAGTCAGTTAATATAGGGTTTGGACTCTTCTTTCCTTCTGAATAAATGTAACTGAAGATGAGTCCTTGCACTCCATTACATCTGGGATGCTGCACAGAACTCCAATAGTATAGTAGAACTGAGCTAGTCGTGCTACATACATAACACAGTAACAAAACCTGCAATGTTTACCTGATGAAAGGAGGATGGTTGGAGCAGAAGGTCAATATCAGCACCAACACAATGGCAAAACCAGATTAAGAAACATTTGCTATGTAATGTACTACATCAAGCTGTCAGCTTTAGCTCAATTTGGAGTGCCCTTGCCTCTAACAAGAAGGAATGCAATTCCTCATATGTTGCAAAACATACCTGGCTAATAAAGTATTATTGTGATTGTGATTAATAATATATTCCTTTATTTGTCCCACACCGGGGAAATTTACAGTGTTACAGCAGCAAAGTGGATAGCAAGAGAGCAAGAGATCATTCATTATAAATAAAAGATACATAAAATGTCATCAGTTTTCTGTGTGTTCGTAGCTGTTATTGTTGACTCGTCTGCTGGGAGCAGTGCTGGTTGTGCAGTCTCACAGCAGCGGGAATGAAGGACCTCCTATATCTCTCCTTCACGCACTTGGGGTGAAGGAGTCTGTCACTGAAGGAGCTACTCAGTTCAGTGACAGTGCCCTGCATGGGGTGGGAGTCATTGTCCAGCAGCGATGTTAGCTTTGCCATCATCCTCCTCTCTCCCACCACCTGCACTGTTGGGGTGCATTGTGTGATTGTGAAGACTGTGGGCCTCAGAATGTTCTCTTGGGATGGAAGTACTTTAACCAGGATAACATGTTTCCAGTGCTCATGTTGCAGGACTCGGAAGTCTGAGCTAGAGGAAGAGGTTGAGCAGGCTGGGACTTTATTCCTTGGAGCTCAGGAAGGTGAGGGGTGACCAGACAGAGGTGTATAAAATCATGAAAGGAATAGATCAGGTAGAGTCTCTTCCCCAGAGTAGGGGAATCAAGAACCAGAGGATATAGGTTTAAGGTGAAGGGGTAAAGATTTAACAGGAATCTTAGAGGTAACTTTTTCACACAAAGGGTGGTGGGTGTTTGGAAAGAGCTGCCGGAGGAGGAAATTGAGGCAGGAACTATTACCATATTTAAGAAACAATTAGAGAGGTACATGGATAGGATAGGTTGAGAGGGATATGGGCCAAACACTGGCAGGTGGGACTTGTGTAGATGGAGCTTGTTGGTCGGTGTGGGCAAGTTGGTCCAAAGGACCTGTTTCCACACTGAATGACTCTGTGACTCTAAGACACTCAGATATGTATTGTGGTTTGGCTGCAGAGTTGTAAGAGCCATTGTCCACTAGGATATGGGATTTTGGAAAGGGTGTAAGTTAGCCTGAATGCTGGCTGGATTAGTGGGTATTTGCTGAAAGGAGAGGTTGGAGCAACTTGGATTGCTTCTCAAGAAGAGGGGAGACCTGACAGAAGTATATAAAATTCTGAAAAGCATAAATATGGTGGACAGTCAGAACCTTTATCCCAGGATGGAAATGTCAATGACTAGAGGGCATAACGTTAAGGTGGGAGGGGCAAAGTTTAAAGATAGACACAAAATGCTGGAATAACTCAGCAGGTCAGATAAAATACTGAAAGGCATAAATAGAGTGGACAGTCAGAACCTTTATCCCAGGATGGAAATGTCAATGTGTACAGGGCATAGCTTTAAATGAGAGGGGCAAAAGTTTAAAGAATGACACAAAATGCTGGAGTAACTAAGCGGGTCAGGCAGAATCTGTGGAGAAAATGGATAGGTGATGTTTCGGGTTGGGACCCGTCTTCAGTCTGATATGGTAAAATATATGACAAAAGGACTTTATGGCAAAGTTTAAAACCATTCAGGGCATGTTTTTTACACAGAGGGGAGGGGTTCCTGGAATATGCTGCCAAGTGGTGATGGAGGCAGATGGTGGTGTTTAATGGTCTTTTAGATAGGCATATGGATGTGCAGGGAATGAGGGGGAAATATGGATCATGTGCAGGCAGAGGAAATATCTTGGCATCGTGTTTAGCACGGACATTATGGGCCAAAGGGCCTGTTCCTGTGCTGCACTGCTCAATTTCTGTGATTGCTGCCATACAGTTCCAGCTACCCAGTCGATCCTGACCTCGAGTGCATTCAAGAGAGAGCTAGATAGAGCTCTTAAGGATAGCGGAGTCAGGAGGTATGGGAAGAAGGCAGGAACGGGGTACTGATTGAGAATGATCAGCCATGATCACATTGAATGGTGGTGTTGGCCGTTGGCCTACTCCTGCACCTATTGTCTATTGCTGCCTCTGTGGAGTTTGCATTTTCTGCCTGTGGCCATGTGGGTTTCTTCCGAGTGTAATGTTTTCCTCCCACACCCCAAAAAATGTGTTGGTTGTAGGTTCATTATTACTGTGAATTGCCCTTAGTGTTGGGACGAGCAATGGAAGAATAAGTAGGAAGCATATGACAGATAGTAGGTTAAGTGAGGAGGAAATGGGTGGGGTTGCAGAAGGAACTGGCATAGACTCATGGTCATATTCTATGCTGTAAGGAAATGTAATAAAATAAACATGATTAAAGCCACAAGTAAAGATTGAAACTGCGGAAATTTTATATTGTTACAAGATGAATTGAATGACAAAGGCAGAAGAAATTAGTTCGAGTTGGCAAATTTGGATTGTTTTCTCTAGAAGAGGGGAGGCCTGACGGTATTATATAAAATGATAAGAAGCATAGATAGGGTAGACAGTTTGAATCTTATTACCAGAGTGGAAATGTCAAAGACTAGTGGGTCAAGCATAGTTCCAAGCTGAAATGGGCAAAGTTTAAATATGTCCGGGACAAGTTTTTTACACAAAGGGTGGTGAGTGCCTGGAATACACTGACAAAGGCAGTGGTGAAGGCAGATACAATAGTGGTATTTAAGAGCCCTTTAGATAGCCACATGGATAGGCAGGAAATGGAAAGATATGGATCATGTTGAGGCAGATGAGATAGGTTTACCTTGACATCATGTTTGGGGACATTGTGGCAGAAGGACATTGCCCCGTGCTGTACTGTTCGATGTTCTATGGGATGTTCAAACAAAGCTCTTTCCGCTTTCTAAGACAGGTGCAAAATATTATATGGAGCAAGTTAAAGATAAACTACTCATTATCACAGTGCTGTTTACTGAACTTGTTTCTAATTTGGTGGGCATATTCCAGAAATTATAGCGGTGACTTCCTGTAAAAAGCACATTAATTGTTAGTACCTTTGACTTTGTTGAAGTTATGAATGGGTTACTATAAATGTTATAAGTATTTCTTCGCACTTTTGTTATTTTAATTAGCAGTTCCTGCTTTTAACACTACCGGAAATAATTTTCACTTGGCTTCCTTATGAAAACCTCTCAGATGCACAATATTAAACACTGCGCCAAATTATTAAAATAATAATGAATATCTGTGAGTGATTACAGGGAAGAACATCTCAAGGGAATATAACATGATAGTTATAAAAACTCATCATTATTCAATGATAAATGGAATTTTCTTGCAGGGAATTTGTGCCGAGGATAGTTGCAGGTTTTATTAAACTAGCATGGAAAATGTTGCAAATCTAGTGGGTATCTAGAGTGGAAAGATTTTCAATGTTAATGTTTTGGGTGTAAGGCTCTATAAAAGTGAACAAAACAGTACATTTTACTTTAGTTTTACTTTACTTTAGAGATACAGCCTGGAAACAGGCCCTTTGGCCCACCTAGTCCTCACTGGCTATTGATCACCCTTACACCAGTTTAATCCTGCACACTGGGGACAATTAATAGAAGCCAATTAACCTAAAAACCTGCACATCTTTGGAATGTGGGAGGAAACCAGAGCACCCGGAGACAACCCAGGTGGTCACAGAGGGAACGTGCAAACTCCATACAGGATCGAACCCCGGTCTCTTGGTGCTGTAAGGCAGCAACTCTACCATTGTGCGGCTATGCTGCCCCTATTTTTGGATATAAGGCTCGGTAAAAATGAACAAAGCAGTACATTTTCTTAAGATAGACACAAAATGCTGGAGTAACACAGTGGGACAGGCAGCATCCTTGGAGAGAAGGGACGAGTGACAATTTGGGTCGAGACCCTTATTCAGACCCTACTCGAAACGTCACCCATTCCTTCTCTCCAGAGATGCTGCCTATTCCGCTGAATTACCCCAGCATTTTGTGTCTATCTTCAGTTTAAACCAGCATCTGCAGTTCTTTCCTGGTACATTTTCATGGTCAATTTGTTGCCATTTCCAAATGTTTCTGCTTTCATTTCACATTTCCTGAATCACCGCTTCTCTAAATATTTTTTTTAAATACCATCGCATATGAACCATGCGTTAATGCACGGCTGTTCAAAACGAAGGAGGAAAAGGGCAGAATTTACAATGCTATGAAAGCTTTCAGTACATAACGAGTTGCTCTTTACCCCTTGATTCATCTTTTGGAAGTGTAATCACTAAATTATGAATGACTGATGATTTTTAAAAACGTATCCAATAAGAGCATCCAGGTCAGAGGGAATAAAACGTAAGCTGTATGTTCATGGTAGGATTCAGGGGGAGGGCGAGGTGACAATTATTCAAGCAACTTTAATTTTTTTTTCAATGAAAGCATTTTTTTCTCAGGTTTTCCTGATAGAGATCTCTTCTCAAAATAGCATGAAATAACCTTCTTGGGTTTTTCAAGCATTGACAGAGGGAGTGTTATGGGGTTTTATTTTGGAAACCAATTTATTAATGGCATTTCTTGAGTCTTTTTTTGATAACAGATGAATGGATGGCACAGTGGCACAATGGTCGAGTTGCTGCCTTACAGCGCCAGAGACCCTGGTTCGATCCTGTCTATTGTTGCTGTCTGTATGGAGTTTGAATATTTCCCTGTGACTGCATGGGTTTCCCTCGGTGCTCTAGTTTTCTCCCACATCCTAAAGACGTGCAGGTTTGTAGGTTAATTGGCTTCTGTAAATTGTCCCTGGTGTGTAGGATATAACTAGTTTACAGGTGATTGTTGGTCAGTGTGCACTCTGTTGGCCGAAGTGCATGTTTCCCCACAGTATCTCTAAACTAAACAAAGCAGATTCTTTCAATTTTTGAAGGTAATAAATGATAAATAATAAATATGAATTTCATTGTTTCCTTGACAGTAAATGTGACAATTAAACACTATCAACTCTTGAGAAAAAACACAAATGCTAGTGTAACTCAGCAGTTCAGGCAGCATCTATGGAGGAAAATGACAGGTGATGTTTAAGGTTGGGATCCTTCTTCAGACTGATCCATTCTGACACAAAACAGTGCCGATCCATCCCCCCCCCCCCCCCCAGATACTGCCTGACCCATTGAATTACTCCTACACTTTGTCTTTTACTCAATATTCCAGCATTTGTAGTTCCTTGTGCCCTTCGGCCCCACCATATCCATGCTGACCATTGATTATCCATTCACACCAGTCCCATGTTATTCCACTTTCTCATCCACTCCCTACACACTAGGGGCAATTTACAGAGGTCTAACTAACCTACAAACCAGCATGTTCATAAGTTCACGTTATAAGAGCAGAACTGGGTAATTCTGCCCATTAAGTCTACTCTGCCATTCAATCATGGCTGATCTCTGCCTCCCTAATCCCATTTTCCTGCCTTCTCCCATAACTTTTGACACCTAATCAAGAATTTGTCTATCTCTGCCTTAAAAATATCTACTGTCGGCCTCCACAGCCCTCTGTGGCAATGAGTTCCACAGATTCACTACCCTCTGACTAAAGACGTACCTCCACACCTTTCTAAAAGAGCGCCCTTTAATTCTGAGGCTATGAGCTTTGGTCCTAGACTCTCCCACCAGTGGAAACATCCTTTCCATATCCACTCTATCAATGCCTTTCATTATTCTGTAAGTTTCAATGAGGTGCCCCTCAACCTTCTAAACTGTCAAGTGTCAGTGCTGTCAAACGCTCATCATATTCTAACCCACTCATTCCTGAAATAATTCTTGTAAACCTCCTCTAGACCCTCTCCAGAGCCAGCACATCCTTCCTCAGATATCGGGCCCCAAATTTGCTCACAGTACTCCAAATGTGGCCTGACCAGTGCCTTCTAGAGCCTCAGCGTTATATCTCTCTTTTTGGATTCCAGTCCTCTTGATACAAATCCTAGCATTGAATTTGCCCTTACTACCAATTCGACTTGCAAATTAACTTTTTGGGAGTCCTGCCACCAGCACTCCAAGTTCCTTTGCACCTCCGATTTCTGGATTCTCTCTCCATTAGAAAATAGTCTATGCCTTTATTCGTATTACAAAAATGCATGACTCTGCATTTTGCTACACTGAATTTCATCTGCCACTTCTCTGCCCACTCTCTAAACCTGTCCAAGTCCTTCTGCTTCCTCTACACTGCCTGCCCCTCCACTTATCTTAGAATCATCTGCAAACTTGGCCACAAAGCCTTCAATCCCCTTATCCAAATCATTAATATACAAATCATCCAAATCATTAATATTAGGTATCAGCACCGATACCTTGCGGAACTCAATGAGTCACTGGTAGCCAACCAGAAAAAGTGCTTTTATTGCAACTCTTTGCCTTCTGCCATCCAGCCAACCTGCTATCCATGCTAGTATCTTCACATTAAAACCATGGGCCCTCATCTTCCCCAGCAGCCTGACATGTGGCACCTTAGCGAAGGCCTTCTGAAAATCTGGGTAAACAACATCCACAGCCACCTCTGTCCTGCTATTAACTTCCTCAAAGAGCTCCAACAGATTCGTCAGGCAAGATCTTCCCTTCACAAAACCATGCTGACTTTGGCTTATTTTATCGTGATCTTCCAAGTACTGCATAACCTCATCCTTTATAATTGACTCTAACCAACCACCGAAGTCAGGCTAACTGCCCTAAAGACATAGAAACATAGAAACATAGAAAATAGGTGCAGGAGTAGGCCATTCGGCCCTTCGAGCCTGCACCGCCACTCAATATGATCATAGCTGATCATCCAACTCAGTATCCCGTACCTGCCTTCTCTCCATACCCCCTGATCCCTTTAGCCACAAAGGGCCACATCTAACTCCCTCTTAAATATAGCCAATGAACTGGCCTTAACTACCTTCAGTGGCAGAGAATTCCACAGATTCACCACTCTCTGTGTGAAAAAAAAACGTTCTCATCTCGGTCCTAAAAGACTTCTCCCTTATCCTTAAACTGTGACCCCTTGTTCTGGACTTCCCCAACATCGGGAATAATCTTCCTGCATCTAGCCTGTCCAACCCCTTAAGAATTTTGTAAGTTTCTATAAGATCCCCCCTCAATCTTCTAAATTCCAGCGAGTACAAGCCGAGTCTATCCAGTCTTTCTTCATATGAAAGTCCTGCCATCCCAGGAATCAATCTGGTGAACCTTCTCTGTACTCCCTCTATGGCAAGAATGTCTTTCCTCAGATTAGGAGACCAAAACTGTATGCAATACTCCAGGTGTGGTCTCACCAATGCCCTGTACAACTGCAGCAGAACCTCCCTGCTCCTATACTCAAATCCCCTCGCTATGAATGCCAACATACCATTCGCTTTCTTCACTGCCTGCTGCACCTGCATGCCTACTTTCAATGACTGGTGTACCACGACACCCAGGTCTCGTTGCATCTCCCCTTCTCCTAATTGGCCACCATTCAGGTAATAGTCTGCTTTCCTGTTCTTGCCACCAAAGTGGATAACCTCACATTTATCCACATTATACTGCATCTGCCATGCATTTGCCCACTCACCTAACCTATCCAAGTCACGTTGCAGCCTCCTAGCATCCTCCTCACAGCTAACACTGCCCCCCCAGCTTCGTGTCATCCGCAAACTTGGAGATGACCTGTCTTCAGGATTTGAGTGGAAACTAGAGCACCCGAAGGAAACCCATGTGGTCTACCATGAGAATGTGCAAACTGCCCACCAACAGCACCCGAGGTCAGGATTGAACCTGTGTCTCTGGCGTTGTAAGACAGCAGCTCAACCAGCTGTACCGCTGTGATACACTGAGAGGACAACAACACGTTGCAATCTTACATGAGGAATTGCGTGAGGTTCAATGATGTTACTGCACCATGTGGCATAAACTGATATTGATATTGGATCGAACATCAATACACATTGCAAGGGGGTAACATGTTCTATGTCTTAACAATACTGATTACAAACTTCTTTAACACAGAAATGTGCCACATTCATATTTAATAACTCTAAACTAGGTCATGGTGTCCATCATAACTATGACCCAGATTTTGCTCATATTAGACAGTTAGTTGGTGGTGAGGACCAGGGAGATGTTTATCTTCTGTGCAGTTGGGCGCGTTAGCACGACAAGGGTAAAGAGCCTACTGGGACCTTTATTAAGGTCAAAGCAAAAAACATCATCACTGCCCAATGAAGATGTTGAAAAAATAATCTGTAATTACTGAAATAATTACAAATTCAAGCCATATCAAATATCAGACCCAAACTAAAGTGAAACAAAAGGTGAGTGAATGTTTGATTACCAGAATGGGGGGGGGGGGGGGGGGGGGGGGGGGGGGGGGGGGGGGGGGGGGGGGGGGGGGGGGGGGAAATAAGCACAGAAAGGCAAAGTAAGATGTATTTAAATTTTTTCTGTTCTAAAAGTAATTAACAAAGAGTTGAAAAAATTCAAGATTCTGATGGGTTTTGACAGGATCGACACAGGGGGCGGCACAGTGGTGCATGGGTAAAGTTGCTACCTTACAGCGCCTGAGACCCGGGTTCGATCCTGATCTTGGTTGCTGCCTGCACGGAGTTCACATTCACTGTGACCACGTGGGTTTTCTCCGGGACTTCCGGATTCCTCCCACATTCCAAAGATGTGCAGGTTTGTAGGTTAATTGGCTTCTGTAAATCGTCCCTAGTGTTCAGGATAGAACTAGTGTATGGGTGATCATTGGTTGGCCTGGACTCGGTGGGTTGACCGGTTTGTTTTCATGCTGTATCTCTAAACTAAGTTAAACAAAACTTGATATCTCCCAGCTAACATGCCTAGAAACACTGAACATGGAATATAGAACAATAAAGTGCAGGAACAAGCCCTTCGACCCACAATGTCTGTGTGAACATGATGCAAAGATAAAATCTCCTCTGCCTGATGGGACTGATGGGACTGAAGGCTGATAAATCCCCAGGGCCTGATGGTCTGCATCCCAGAGTACTTAAGGAGGTGGCTCTAGAAATAGTGGAAGCATTGGAGATCATTTTTCAATGTTCTATAGATTCAGGATCAGTTCCTGTGGATTGGAGGATAGCAAATGTTATCCCACTTTTTAAGAAAGGAGGGAGAGAGAAAACGGGGAATTATAGACCAGTTAGTCTGACATCAGTGGTGGGGAAGATGCTGGAGTCAATTATAAAAGACGAAATTGCTGAGCATTTGGATAGCAGTAACGGGATCATTCCGAGTCAGCATGGATTTACGAAGGGGAAATCATGCTTGACAAATCTACTGGAATTTTTTGAGGATGTAACTAGGAAAATTGACAAGGGAGAGTCAGTGGATGTGGTGTACCTCGACTTTCAGAAAGCCTTCGACAAGGTCCCACATAGGAGATTAGTGGGCAAAATTAGGGCACATGGTATTGGGGGTAGGGTACTGACATGGATAGAAAATTGGTTGACAGACAGAAAGCAAAGAGTGGGGATAAATGGGTCCCTTTCGGAATGGCAGGCAGTGACCAGTGGGGTACCGCAAGGTTCGGTGCTGGGACCCCAGCTATTTACGATATACATTAATGACTTAGACGAAGGGATTAAAGGTACCATTAGCAAATTTGCAGATGATACTAAGTTGGGGGGTAGTGTGAATTGTGAGGAAGATGCAATAAGGCTGCAGGGTGACTTGGACAGGTTGTGTGAGTGGGCGGATACATGGCAGATGCAGTTTAATGTAGATAAGTGTGAGGTTATTCACTTTGGAAGTAAGAATAGAAAGGCAGATTATTATCTGAATGGTGTCAAGTTAGGAGGAGGGGGAGTTCAACGAGATCTGGGTGTCCTAGTGCATCAGTCAATGAAAGGAAGCATGCAGGTACAGCAGGCAGTGAAGAAAGCCAATGGAATGTTGGCCTTCGTAACAAGAGGAGTTGAGTATAGGAGCAAAGAGGTCCTTCTACAGTTGTACCGGGCCCTGGTGAGACCGCACCTGGAGTACTGTGTGCAGTTTTGGTCTCCAAATTTGAGGAAGGATATTCTTGCTATGGAGGGCGTGCAGCGTAGGTTCACTAGGTTAATTCCCGGAATGGCGGGACTGTCGTATGTTGAAAGGCTGGAGCGATTGGGCTTGTATACACTGGAATTTAGAAGGATGAGGGGGGATCTTATTGAAACATATAAGATAATTAGGGGATTGGACACATTAGAGGCAGATAACATGTTCCCAATGTTAGGGGAGTCCAGAACAAGGGGCCACAGTTTGAGAATAAGGGGTAGGCCATTTAGAACGGAGATGAGGAAGAACTTTTTCAGTCAGAGGGTGGTGAAGGTGTGGAATTCTCTGCCTCAGAAGGCAGTGGAGGCCAGTTCGTTGGATGCTTTCAAGGGAGAGCTGGATAGAGCTCTTGAGGATAGCGGAGTGAGGGGGTATGGGGAGAAGGCAGGAACGGGGTACTGATTGAGTGATCAGCCATGATCGCATTGAATGGCGGTGCTGGCTCGAAGGGCTGAATGGCCTACTCCTGCACCTATTGTCTATTGTCTATTGTCTATTGTCTATTGCCTGCACATGATCCACATCCCTTCAATCTCTGCATATCCATGTGCTTATTGAAAAGCTTCTTAAATGGCACTATCGTATCTGCCTCAACCGCCACCCCTGGCAGCACGTTCCAGGCACTCCCCACCCTCTGTGTAAAAGACTTACCTCGCAAATCTCCTTTAAATTTTGCCCCTCTCACTTTAATGCTATGTCCTCTAGTCTTTGACATTTCCACCCTAAAAAAAATGTCAATGCATTTCACTGTACCTCGTTACACGTGACAGTAATAAACCTAACTCTAGCTACACGTTTTGAGCCAATAAGAAAGACAAAATAGCAGAGTTAGGTCAAAAACCACAGCAAATCTCTACACATGCTTCATAGGTCACCAATTCACTGGCCGGCCTACGCTGAATGCAATTATTGATTGCTAGGCTCTAAGGATGAAAACCAAGGTTATGTGTTGCACTCAATGGTTAATCTGCCTGTCAAAATTCATCCATATTCTATCAAGGAAGCAGCTGGGTAAATTTGCAGTGTAAAGCCAGTCTCCTAACCTGGCCGGTCAGCAATTATGTTAAAGCTCTGCTCCTGCCACCACCCATCTTCCTTGAGCTGGACAACCCCGATTACCTTCCCCATCATGTACTGCACTTTTAATGCATTCTATTCTTCTGATGGATATCAATATTCCAACAGTTTTCAACCCTCGTTTGTGTTTCTTAATCATGTTAATTTATTAAATTCCCTTACAGCATAGAAGGAGATTAAGAGTCTATGCCAGTTCCTTCTGCAACCCCATCTATTCCCTCCTCTCTTAACCTACACTCTGTCAGGTGTCTATCAGCTTCTCACTGATTCTCCCATTGCTCAACCCAATACTAGTGGAAATTGACAGGAAACAATTAAGCTACCAACCTACACAGCTCTGGGATGTGGGAGGAAACCAGAGCGCCCGGAGGTAACCCACGTGGTCACAGAAGGAACACGCAAACTCCACACAGACATACCCAAGCTCAGAATTAAACTGAATTGTTGGAGTTGTATGGCAGCAATAACAGAAATAGAACAGTACAGCACAGGGACAGGCCCTTTGGCCCACAATGTCCATGCTGAACATGATGACAACATAAACTAATCACATCTGCCTGCACGTGATCCACATCCCTCCATTCCATCTATATCCTGTGCCTATCTAAAAACCTCTTAAATGCCACTATCCTATCTGCCTCCACCACCATCCCGGCAGCTTGTTCCAAGCTCCCACCGCCCTCTACATAGAGACTTGCCCTGCACATCTCCTCTAACTTTAAAGCCATGCCCAATCAGCAGAGAGAAACCTCTCCAAGTGCTTTTGAATCATGCAGGGGTCTTCTAGCTGTGGCACTTAGCTGTTGAACTATTCCTGTTTCATATTTCCACTGATGCTTCATTTGGTACAGCTTTGTTCTAGTGTCAGAATTATTTTCGATTGTGTCTCTACATTTTTGGGGGGTAAAAAACATAAGCTTTTGTGATTTTTATTTTGTTCAATTTGGAATAATCAAAAGCAGAAAAAGGATTTGCTCTCGAGTGATGGATATTTCATTTCCCGGCGATGAGTTTGATGTTTGCTTGTTACCTCGTCAGCCTTGCAGCTGTGAATATAATATTTCTTGTGAAAGCAATTCTCTGCTGATAATGTGCCCACTTCAAAGCAAATTGTATGTACTATACTGCAGCTTTTAGGTAAATGGATTTATATGGGATGGCCTTTACATATTCAGAGATAAGATTATTATCCGTTTAATCTATTCAGAAACTGCAATTGTTGCAATCTTTGCACATACCATAAAGGGGTGGGCTGCTCCAGTATTTTTCCATCCAAGAGATGAAAACAAGAAGAGGCAAGATCTTAAACTCGCTAACCCCACCGAAGGTTAGAACACAAAGTGCTGGAATAACTCAACTTACTGAACAGTGAAAAGCCTGGATAGAGTGAATGTGGAGAGAATGTTT
Organism: Rhinoraja longicauda; assembly: GCF_053455715.1. NCBI lineage: Eukaryota > Metazoa > Chordata > Chondrichthyes > Rajiformes > Arhynchobatidae > Rhinoraja > Rhinoraja longicauda. The sequence goes on from NC_135965.1 coordinate 20,900,251, forward strand.
CCACCAGTGGGATAGTCTCAGACCAGAGGCCACAGCCTCAGAATTAAAGGACGTACCTTTAGAAAGGTGATGAGGAGGAATTTCTTTAGTCAGACGGTGGTGAATCTGTGGGATTCATTGCCACAGATGACTGTGCAGGCCAAGTCAATGGATATTTTTAAGACGGAGATTGACAGATTCTTGATTAGTAAGGGTGTCATGGGTTATGGGGAGAAGGCAATAAAATGGGGTTGAGAGGGAAAGACAGATCAACCATAAATGAGTGGTGGAGTGGACTCAATGGGCTAAATGGCCTAATTCTGCTCCTGGAACTTATGAACGAGTCAGGTAACATCTGTGGAGTGAATGGACAGCCGATGTTTCAGGTCAGGAACCTTCTGCAGACTGAAGAAGGGTTCTGACCTAAAACATCAACTATCCTTATCGTCCAGAGATGCCGTCTAACCCGTTGAGTTATAGAGTCATAGAGTCATACACCATGAAAACAAGCCCTTCAGCCCAAATTGTCCACACCGATCAACATGTCCCATCTACACTAGTCCCACCTGCCTGTGTTTGGCCCATATCCCTCGAAACCTATCCTATCCATGTACCTGTCTAATTGTTGTTTTTTTAACGATGCAAAAGTACCTGCCTGAACTACCTCCTCCGGCAGCTTGTTCCATACACCGACCACCCTTTGTGTGAAAACGTTACCCCTCAGGTTACTATTGATTCTTTTCCGCCTCACCTTAAACCTATGAAGTTACTCCAGCACTTTGTGTCTTTTTTGTAAACCAGCATCAGCAGTTGCTTGTTTCTTTGCAGGTTGGAATGCCATATCAAGTCGTGTGACGTACGTAAAGAAAAATAAATAGATGGAGATAGAATATGCATGCACAGAGCAGTGAAATGATCCCTCTGATTGCTAGCATGCTCAGGCACAAATCTTACACACAACTCAACTACTTTGACATTAGCCTTCCATTCGGAGATCGGCCTTTAACCTTCCATTCGCCATAAATATCAAAAGTTTTAACATAGTGGAAAACTGGAGAAAAGCTAATTATATATAATAACAGAGAACATCTATATATTACTAAAACTCTCATCTTGTTGGTTTGTCAGTTTGCTTGATCCCGAAATACAGCCAAAATGGTACACGATAGCGTGACAATTGTAGGCCCACCTTACTCATCATTGTCCTGGGGTGGGCTGGGGGAAGTTTCATTGAAATTGGTGTTATATTTTTTAAGTTAGAGACATTTAAAAGTTTTTAAATTACCTTTTCCAAGTCCCTGGCCGTCAGACGCATTTGACGTCACGATGGGACCTGCCCGGGTGACGGGAGTGGCGGCCAATGAGAGAGGTGGGGCCCACCAATGACCACCGGGGGCGGGACCCGCCAGAGTGATGAGAGTGGCGGCCAACGAGGGGGGGGGGGAATTCCAGGCCGATGAGCTGCTGCTAACTCACCCACTCCATCCCCCCTGAACCCCCCTCCTCCCCACTCACCCACCCCATTCCCCCTCAGCCCCCCTCAGCCCCCCTCCTCCCCTCACCCACTCCATTCCCCACTCAACCTTATCCCTCACCTCCCCCCCCCCACCCACTCACTCACCCGCTCCCCCCCCCCCCCCCCCCCCCACCGTGAGGACGATATGCATTTTCAACGTCAGTCCGCGCGGGCGCAGTTGGGGCGACCTACGATATTTCGATGCTGTGATGAGGCAAATGGCAGTGACCCGTAGCGAGCTGCAGCTCGCTTCCGGCCACGTGAGACGAGGTGGAGTGGTTGAGTGGGTGAAGGGGGCGGGGGGGGGGGGGGGGGGGGGGGAGGTGGAAGATAAGGGGGGTTGAGGGGGGATGGAGTTGGGTGAGTGGGTGAGGGGGGGTGAGGAGAGGGGGGGATAAGGGGTGTTGAGGGGGAATGGAGTGTGGGAGTGGGTGAGTGGGTGAGGGGGGGTGAGGAGGGCGGTTGAGGGGGGATGGAGTGGGTGAGCGGGGGGGAGGGGTGGAGGGGGTTTCAGGGGGGGTGGAGTGGGTGAGTGGTTGGGGAGGAGGGGGAGATAAGGGTGGTTGAGGGGGGATGGAGTGGGTGAGTGGGTCCAGAACCAGGGGCCACAGTTTAAGAATAAGGGGTAGTCCACTTAGAACGGAGATGAAGAAAAACGTTTTCAGTTAGAGAGTTGTAAATCTGTGGAATTCTCTGCCTCAGAAGGCAGTAGAGGCCAATTCTCTGAATGCATTCAAGAGAGAGCTAGATAGAGCTCTTAAGGATAGCGGAGTCAGGGGGTATGAGGAGAAGGCACGAACGGGGTATCAGCCATGATCACATTGAATGGTGGTGCTGGCTCGAAGGGCCGAATGGCCTACTCCTGCACCAATTGTCTATTGTTGTGGGGAGGGGGTATAAGGGGGGTTGAAGAGGGATGGAGCGGGTGAGTGCGTGAGGGGGGAGGGGAGGAGGGGGTTGAGGGGGAATCGAGTGCGTGAGTGGGGAGGAGGGGAGGAGGGGGGGATAAGGGGTTCAGGGGGATCGAGTGGGTGAATGGGCGGGAGGGGAGGAGGGTGGGACAAGAGGAGTTGAGGGGGGATGGAGTGGGTAAGTGGGGTGGAGGGGGAGGGGGTTGGGGGCTGGGGGGAGGGGGAGTGGGGGAGGAGAGGGTGCTGGACCAATGCAGGAGAGGTTTGGGGCCAATGAAGGGGAGGGTCCTGTTGAGCCCACGAGCTGCCGCTAACTTTAATAGATGCGCCCCCACCCCCCCTCTCGCCGGGAGGACCGGCACCGGTCCTGGCGTGTCCCGCACCTCACCTTCCTCCCGTGGTGTAGCGCAGCGGCAGAGGATCCAACAAGATGGCCGTTGCCGCCGTTCGCCGACGATCGCCGCCATGCTGCAGTAGAGGCTTCTGGTCCACGGCTCGCTCTGGCTGCAGTACTGGTGCCACGGGGCCGAGGTGAGTGGCTCCCTCTCCCCTTCCCTGTCCCCCCTCGCCCACCCACGGCCCCAGAGGACACTTCCCGCCCGGCAACGGGCATCGTCAGTTGGAGGGGGTTGCCAGGCCCGCAGGATCATCAGTTGGGGGAGGGTTGCCCCAGAAGAGGCCTGCAGGAGAGATTTGGACCCTTCGGTTCCACCTCAGTCTAGTTTATCACTAAAATGTGCCACTTTGTCCTATTGGTTCATTGTATTCATAGGTTCATAAGTTCTAGGAGCAGAGTTAGGCTATTCAGCCAACCAAGTCTACACCATCATTCAGTCATGGATGATCTATCTTTGCCTCTCAACCCCATTCTCCTGCCTCTCCTACTCCTCATAACCCTTGCCACCATGACAAATCAAGAATTTATCAATCTCCGCCTTAAAAATATCCATTGATGGCCTCCACAACTGCCTGTAGCAATGAATTCCTCAAATTCACCACCTTCTGGCTAAATAAGTTCCTCCTCATCTCCTCATTCTAATGGAATGTCCTTTGGTGTGTAGGTCTCACATTATACAGTTATCCCTTTTCCCCTCTGGGATGACAGATCCTCCCTTAGAGCCCCTCCGATCCACCTCCACCGGCAGGCAGGCCAGAGGAAGCCTACGATCAGCACCACAAACAATGCCTGGCAGCTGGACAACGCCAGCACTCCGGGGTAGACTGGGGAAACAGGCAAACAAGCCACAGCTCGGTCCGATTAATGGTTTTTGGATCATCTGATCCTTGTCATGTGGGAGGGTAGAAGGGGGAAGGGGAAGGAGAGGGGGAGGGCAGCAGGAAGAGGGGAAAGGAAGGAAAAGAAAGGGGGTCCAGGGAAGGGGAGAAGGGAGGGAAAGGGGAGGGAAGGGATGGAGGGAAAGATAGAGGAAAGGGGAAGGGGGAAAGGAAGGGGAAGTGGGGGGAGGGTGAAAAGGGAGGGAAAGAGGGTCTTTAGTCAAAGGTATTTATTCACAAAATGCTGGAGTAACTCAGCAGGTCAGGCGGCATCTCAGGAGAGAAGGAATGGGCGACGTTTCGGGTCGAGACCCTTCTTCAGACTGATGTCAGGGGGGGCGGGACAAAGGAAGGATATAGGTGGCGACAGGAAGACAATGGGAGATCTGGGAAGGGGGAGGGGAAGAGAGGGACAGAGGAACTATCTTAAGTTGGAGAAGTCAATGTTTTAGTTGGAAGTCAACCCTTTAGTCAGAGGGTAGTTAATGTGTGGAACATTGCCTCAGAGGGCTGTAGAGGCCGTCAGTGGTTATTTTTAAGGCAGAGATAGACAAATTCTTGATTGGAACGGGTGTCAATTGTTATGAGGAGAAGGCAGGAATTAATTGTGCCTTCGGAGTGACGATGAAGGACTACTCCCCTGGGCAGACCTGGACATTCACGGTTGGTCAATGCTGGATATAAAGCCGACCGTGTGAGTTCACCTTACTGCGAGCACCAGTGTAGTCATCTCTGATCTGGCATCATGACAGACGCCACAATTTGTATTCTCTATGTTCCTCTAAAATGCCCCCATAATGTTCATCTAAACTGTTACCTTGGCCGTGATTTCCAGTCAATTAATTCTCCGGGTAAACAAGTTTCACCCAGATTCACAACTGCATTGTTTAGTTGTGCTCAAGGAAGTGCAGAGAGGTGTTTGAGCTTGCAAACAGGCCATTCTGCCCACTGAGTACACTTCGACAGGTAGTATAAGAAAATAACTGCAGATGCTGGTACAAATCGTTTTATTCACAAAATGCTGGAGTAACTCAGCAGGTCAGGCAGCATCTCGGGAGAGAAGGAATGGGTGACGTTTCGGGTCGAGACCCTTCTTAGGGTCTTAGGGTCTCGACCCGAAACGTTACCCATTCCTTCTCTCCCGAGATGCTGCCTGACCTGCTGAGTTACTCCAGCATTTTGTGAATAAATCACTTCGACAGGTGTTCTATGTAAAATGTTCTATGTTATTCCATTCTCTACATGCTATCACCCGTACACTAGTTCAGTCCTACACACCAGGGACCATTTACAGAAGTCAATTACCTTACAAACCCCGCACGTCTTTGGACTGTGGGAGGAAACCGAGGCAACTGGAGGAAACCCCACGCGGTCATAGGGAGAACGTATAAGCCACACAAACACTATCTGAGGTCAGGATTGAACCCGGGTCTCTGGCGCTGTGAGGCAGCAGCTCTACCACTGCGCCATTCATTTCGATTATTTTGACTGGGGGTTGGGTCATAAATTCCCAATGAGATCATTACTATTTAACGTTAAGTACCAATTTCATAAGTTGAATTTGTATCAACTTAATTAATAAGTATTATTGATCTGATGACTCTCCAGTTTGAGAGCCTGCATTAAATTAAAAGGGTAAAGCCTGCCATTATCTGCTGTGTACCATCAGAAACATTCTTCCAGACTCTTTTAAAATGGTCCTCTTTGGGGGGGAAACTGTCCTTTGTTAAGAGTATTTTGTTGATGAAAATGATCAGTTAGGGCGGCACAGTCGTGCAGCGGTAGAACTGCTGCTTCACGACGCGAGAGACCCGGGTTCGATCCTGACACTGGATGCTGTCTGTACGGAGTTTGTGTGTTCTCCCTGTAACCGCGTGGGTTTTTTCTGGGTGCTCCGCTTTCCTCCCACACTCCAAAGATGTACAGGTTAATTGGCTTCGGTAAAATTGTAATTTTCCCCTGGTGTGTAGGATAGTGCTAGTCTACGGAGTGATCGCTGGTCGGCGCGGACTTGGTGGGTCGAAGGGCCTGTTTCCGTGCTGTATCTCGAAAGTCTAAAGTTAAGTATAAGGGAGCAAAACACAAACTCTGAGAACTCAGGCAACATCTGTGGTGGAAACGGACAGACGGCATTTCAGGTCGGGTCCCTTCTACAGACTGGACATGTGTCAATCGAAGTCAAAGGTCTAAAGTCTACCTGCAACGCTTTGTCCTCCCTCTCCCCACCTACAACCAGTCTGAAGAAGGGTCTTGACCCGAAACGCCACCTATCCATGTTCTCCAGGGAAGCTGCCTGACCCGCTGAGTTACTCCAGCACATTGTGTCTTTTCCCCCCCGCTTTCTGCAGTGCACGATACGGACGGCTGATGGTTTTATTCACGTGTTCTCTTTGTGTTTCTCACCTTTAACCGGCTTTGCAGCAGCCGAGTACACATTCTTGCTGCAGTTGATGAAACAACCGCACGGCAGTTGTATCCACCGTTCCGACAGCACAAACAGCGGAGTTATAACAGCCGCCAGCAAGGTCAGGAAGAAGCCAAAAGACTGGAAGGACACGTCCTCAGGTTCGGTGATGTGATTGACGAGCAGTCGTATCTGTGGAGCACAGGGGGACAGTGAAGTGAGAATTCAGCCACGCCACTGGCGGTGGCACCATCAATCCCTGAAACTAGAGCACATGTCAAACCCAGCAGGGATACATACGCACCTTGTGTGGGGGAGGAACTGCAGATGCTGCTTTAAACTGAAGATAGACACAAAATGCTGGAGTAACTCAGCGGATCAGGCAGCATCTCTGAAGAAAAATGATGGGCGAGACCCTTCTTCAGACTGGAGGTGGCTTCACCTCTCTTCCAGCATTCTCTCTCCATCACAATCAGTCTGAAGAAGTAAATTTGAAGTAACTTCTACTAACACCCCCTCTCCCCTTGCCCCCTTCCTCTACACTAATCATTCCACAGTCTCTTGAGATCCGATCCGAATAGTCACCCATCCTTTGTCTCCAGAGATGCTGCCCGACCTGCTGAGTTACTCCAGCACTTTGTGTCTATCTTTGGTATAAAGCAGCATCTGCAGTTCCTTGCAGTACCTTGTTGAGGTAAATCAAAAACTGTTTTTAATCCCAGAAGAAATGTTGCACTTTGTTTGGGGGGGGGGGGGGGGGGACGAGGGGACGACGGGGGGGGGGGGGGGGGGGGGAGGAGGATAATTTCTCGGGGACGGGGGGACGGGACGGATGGAGGTTAATTTCCCCAATTCAAAAGAGCATTACAACGAAAGAAAGAAGATAGTAAATGAAGGGTAAATACAATGGTTTTATTTTTATGAGATACAAGAAACTGTAGATGCTGGTTTCCCCCCAAAATACAAAGTGCTGGATTAATTCAGATGTTAGAAGGACCTTGGCCTGAAACATCACATATCCACGTTCTCCAGAGATGCTGCTTGACCCACTGAGTTTCTCCAGCATGTTGGGTTTTATTATAATTCTAAGCTTTGACGGGTTGGTGGAACAGAGAGACTTGGAGATCCACATATACAAACACATTGGTGAGGTTGCTAATGAAGACCAATGGAGCCAAAAGTGTTGTAAAGAATGCAGGTAAGTCGTGCCAATTCTCTATAATTCACCAGGTAGACTTCTGCTGCAGTTGCGTTCATTATTGGACAGAGGAAGTTAAGGGGAAAAGTCAAGCCTTTGGTGAAGGCGTAGTATCTGCAGTTCTTCCTATATCAAGATCAACAAGAGATTTGATATTGGTAGTTACACAGGTTTAAATACAGAGGCATTGTTTCAATGGCAGAAGTGTTGTGTCAAGAAAGGAGTCAGTTTTAAGAAAATTAGCAAAAGAATGAATATTTTTTAAATATTTAATTTTAAGTAACTTCTACTAACACCCCCTCTCCCCTTGCCCCCTTTCTCTACACTAATCATTCCACAGTCTCTTGAGATCACACCTTCCCTAGCCAACAATATGCCTATCAGAGAACCACCATGCCTGAGGTCAGGTGTTGCGGGCACTGATTTGCCCTGGTCGTTTCTGAAGAAGGGACCCAAACCGAAACATCACCTATACATGTTGTCCGGAGATGCTGCCTGACCTGCTGAGTTACTCCAACACTTTGTGTCTATCTTCAGCGTAAACCAGCATCTCCAGTTCTTTGTTTCTAAAATATTTTCAACGCAACCAGTTGTTGGCTGCTCGAGGGAGTGTCATAGATTGATAGAGTCATCGAATCAAACAGCGAGGGATCAGGCCCGACGCCCATCTTGCCCACAGCGACCAACATGCCCCGTCTACTGTTCCCCACGTTCCTGCGTTTAACCTCCACACCTTAAGCCTACGTCCTCTGGTCCTCCATTCCCCCACACTGGACAAGAGTCTCTGGGCGCCCACCCGATCCATTCCTCTCATGATGGAAGGAAAAATGACTTTCAAAGGCGAATTGGATGAAAGGGAGGAATTGCCAGCGACGTGAGGAGGCGCGGACGCAGAGGGAAATCAATGGCAAGCTTATTAACAGAATCAGCTTAGACACAATGGTGCGAATGGCGACTTTCGGAGCTCTCTCTAGGTTTTCGCAAAGCCTTGGATTTTTGCAAACTTGGAGATGTTTATTGATCTCTGAGTGTCTTTTTTGTAAAAAGGCACACTTCTCATGTGCAGTGCACAAACAAAGGGGCTCAGAATCAATGCATTGCACCGAAAGTGTGTTTTA